>NC_071102.1:4745000-4790000 GCF_024256425.1 Clarias gariepinus
TGCAAAATAAATTTATTCAAATAAAAGTTTGACGTCTCAAGACAGCAAAATCTTTGTGTTGTACAGATGCGCCGTTAAGGCGAATAAACAATTGCTGTCATTAGCAAACAATGGCTGTCAAACGGGTGTTTCGTCCTCAAAAGATATTAAATGCTTGTTAAAAATTTGGACAACGGCAAGTTTGGCATCTTTTTTGTTTGTTTTTTATTTTTGCAATGCATTGCTAACACTGAATATGTTTGTGGAAAATGTTTCATTTTCATTTAATATCTAAATAGTATGCTTTGCCTTTAAACCACATGAATGTATGCTTATCCTTTTTTTTTTATAAAGGTCCTTGAAAAAATATTTTTTATGTTAAACTAATTTTAATATTACACAAAGATAATCTAAGAAAACAAAAACGCAATATTAAAACAATTTAAATTTTTAAGAAAAACCTGCTTGGCCCTATGTAAAAAAAAAAAAAAAAAAATAGTAATTGCCCCCTAAACCTACAGTAATAACTTGTAATGCAACCCTTGGCAGCAACATTTGCAATCAAGCATTTGCGATAACCGCCAATTAATCTTTCACATGGAGGAATTCTGGCCCATTCTTCCTTGAAGATTTGTTTTAATTCAGACACACTGGAGGGTTTAACCTATTTAAGGTCATGCCATGGCCTCTCAATCATCCAAAGTTAGAGTAGGCCACTCCAAAAACAATATATACGGTATATATTTAAAAAAATAATAATAAATTTACCATTCAGAGGTGGACATGCTGGTGTGTTTCGGATCATAACCCTTGGGCTGGTCAGGACTGTATTGGGCATGTGGCGATTTTTATGCTTTATTCAGGAAATTTCATCAAACGTCCCAGTTAGACTTGAGCACCCCTTGTACAGAATACTGTATATACATAATTGTACATCATACATCCTTATAACAACAAAACAAAAAGTTTTTGTTTAAACTTGGGAGGTTCTGAAATTGCAGGGTCAAAAATATACAAATGAAGTCAAAAGTATGCAGACAACACATCTAATATTAAGACTAATATTAAGCTCTTTACAAGTTGGTGGATGTACCTTAGCAGCACTTAGCTTGGTCCAGTTGGTCAGCTGCAAACTTTAGTCAAGCTTAACATTCTCAACATATTGTAAAACAAGCCTTTCAATTCATGGTGATGCATAACTTGTTTCTAGCAGCTTCCAGTTCATGGCAGGCCTTGCCTTGAAGGTTCCTGATTTGTTTTCGATCTTCTGCAAAATTTCCTCTTAGCTGAAGTTTTGGGTCTTCATCTAGACCTTGGCAAAGTAGCTCCACCACTCAATAAATTGTACTTGCATGCAATAGTTTGAACTGATCTTGGAATCTGCAGCTGTTTATAAATAGATCCTAGAAACATTCCTGACCACCATGCTCTTTCTTAGATCAGTACTGAACTCCTTGGACTTTCTCATTGTATTGGACCAGGTTTTTTGATGCACAGGGCAGCTACCAGCTTCAGTCAATCATCATCAGTAACAGTAAGTTGAGAAACCATTGGATTTATAAGCCAAATCTGTACAATCATTCCAAAAATTTTCAGCGAGTTGGCATTGGCTTTTGTGTGAGATTAGACCAGATGGGCTGGACTTTGGACCCTGTGGGCATGGGTGAGCCTTGTGTGCCCGTGATCCTGTCACCAGTTTACGGGTATGTAATTAATCAATTTGAATAAGATTGGTGTATATTTATTGGAGCTTGTATCAACATTTTAGTACAAAAAAAACATTATTAAAGAAACTTTTGCATTCTAATTTATTAGGGTTTCCTCCGGGTGCTCTGGTTACCTTTCACTGTCCAAAGACAAGCAGGTTATGTTAAGCCCATAATGTGCGTGTGTGTGTGTGTGTGTGTGTGTGTGTGTGCACTGCGATGGCTTGGCACCCTGTCTTCGGTGTACCCTCCCTATACTCCAAGTCTCCTGGGATTGGCTCCGGGCCCCCAGGATCCTGTATAGGATAAGTCATATAGAACATAATATTATAATAAAATCACCCAACTCTTTTTTTTAATATCCCATAGTAAAATATTTAAAACATTATCTAAATAAGACCAATAAATATTTCCATTTATTCCTGGAGTCTTAGAGATTTTTTTGTCTTTATTTCTTAATTTATCATTTCCACACATTTTTTTTTATTATTATGATTGTCGTTTAATTTAATATTTTGTTGAAGTTTGGATTCAATTCAGTCTGAACAGGTTAATAACTAAAAGACCTCATTTCTAAGCATAATAGCTTTTATAATGGTGGTTGTGGTTTCTACCACTGGAACTTAATTTAAAAATCAGGGAAACATTGCTCAAGCTTTACAAATCTCTCTATCCAGACCTTTCCACTAAAACCTTGACTAATTTCGAACATATTTTTATTGAATATTCTTAATCATCTTCTTTATTCTTATCCCTTAGACCCAGACATTTCACTGAATCAATAATTCAACCATCTTTTCTGATCCAATCACAAACATCTCATCTCCATGTCACTCTGCCTTCATGTGGCATCTTAATTAAAAGAACTCTTATTTCCCAGTTGGGAAATCTCAGGTAAATTACATCCAAGTTATAATTGCAATCTAGCAGGACTGTAATTCTGTTAGATGTGTGCTGACAGTGATGGACAAATTAAATTTCCTTTCTGTCAACATTAATACCTGGATAAAATTGAATCTGCTATTGCAGTGCAAGGATTGGTATTAGGCTAATTGAACATGATTTTAAGTTGTTCAAGTGGATAATATTTACAGTACATAAACAACCAGTGGACACTCCTAAAAAAAAAAAAAAACAAGGAAAAGCATGTAACCTTTGGAATTTTATCGTTTTCTGCATTAATTTGTCAAAAAAATGTATCTAATCTTCCTCTAAGTCAAGGGTATTGACAAATATAATGTGCCAAAAATTATAACACACACAAAGAAAATCTGATTTTATTGAGAACAACCATAAAACCCTCATAATGCAAAATATGAAAAATATGTAAATCCTTAAGTTAATGACATCAAAAAAGCTAATTGGACTGTTTGTTTGTTGGTCCAGCATACCTGTAGTCTTGTTAATGAAATTTAGAGTTTGAACGTATGGACTAGAGCTACTTCTACTGATTAAAAACCACTTAAACTTTTTGAGTTTGCTCCGCACAAGAAAAAAAATACTTACTGTATGTGAGCCATGCCTCACCAAAAATGATTTCAAACGATCTATGATCAAGAACTGTTGGTTTCCTTAAAGATAGAAAGGGTTACAAAGTGATTTCAAAAAGAAATTCACCAGTCAACAGGAAACACTTTGGGACTTTGGCTACTCTACCAAGAAGTGGGTGACCAGTCAAAATGACATGAAGAGAACAACAGAGATCCGTCAATAAGGTAAAGAAACAACCTCGAGTGACAGCTAAAAATTTAAAGGCATCCATGGAACTGGCTAACATTTGTGTTCATGAAACTGTAGTATATAAAACGTTGAACAATAGGTTGTTCATGGCAGGACACCACGAAGGAAGCTGCTGATTATTAAAAACAACATCGCTGCATGGCTGAAGTTTCCTTAAGAGCACACATTGAAATTCCATAACGGTATTGGCAAAATGCTTTGTGCACTGATGAGATGAATTCCCAAGTGTATCAAAAAAGTCTTCAGGATAACGTGAGAATGTCTGTACGTCAGCTGAAACTCTGTAGAAGTTGAGTGATGCAACAGGACGATGACCCAAAACACCGGAAAGAATGGCTTTAGAAAAATATAATCTACCTTTTGGATCGGAGCTCAAACCTCAACCCAACAGAGATACTGTACTATGGAATGACTTAAGGAGATTCATACACTGTTCTCCCGGGAAGAATGGGCTAAAATTCCTTCTAAAGAATGTGCAGGTCTGATCCACAGCCACAAGACATGAAATATCTTTTTTTTTTTTTTTGCCTTATTGTTTTAGGCACATTACTGTATATGTGTGAACACCCTTGATGTAGCTAAAGATCATATCACATTTTATGGCAAATTAATGCAAAATAACCATCAAATTCCAAAAGGTCCACATACTTTTTCTTACCACCGTGTACATATACTGTAATTATGTAGAAGCATTTTCACAATTTGTTGACATTTAAGACACAAGGCTTTATTAAGTTGCTGAGCTTTTATATACGCTTTGGCACACTTTGAGAAATGCAATCATTTTATTATAATCCATTACAAGTTGTGGCCGAGACACTTTTTCAGACCATGTTTTATAATTAAGCAGTATCACACTACAGGGAGTGCTGTTGTGCTGGAAATTAGCACGGCTGTGATGCGGTCGGCGGGCATGAGGGCGCAGCCCCGGGAGCTGAAGGCGGCACAGTGTGATATCGGTTTTATACATTTTATTATACATATACAGTACATTGGTCTGCTAAGACATAACGATCATGGCTGGTGGAGCCACCAACTGACAGTTAGCGTCTGTTATTACTGTAACAGGGTCTCTATGTAGCCATAAGATGAGGAGAATAAACCATGGAGGTTAAATCTTGTAAGTTTACTTTATATAAATTCCATTAAATTGAAAGCTAGTGAAGGCGGCACAGTGGTGTAGTGGTTAGCCCTGCCGCCTTGCACCTCCAGGGTCTGGGTTATATTCCCGGCCAGGCTTGATTCCCGTTCCTGTGTGTGTATGGAGTTTGCATGGGTTTCCTCCCACAGTCCAGAGACATGCACATTAGCCTAATTGGCGTTCCCAAATTGCCCGTAGTGTGTGACTGTGACTGTGTGCCCTGCGATGGATTGGCACCCTGTCCAGAGTGTACCCTGCCTTGTGCCCTAAATCTCCGGGGATAGGTTCCAAGCCCCCAGCGACCCTGAGTACAAGATAAAGCGATATCAACAGTGAGTGAGACTGAGTGAAAGCTAGTGCACTAAGGTGTTATCCTACAGTACATACCAAGTAGTGCCCTTGATCAGCTTTTGGGATTCAGCCTTGTGTTAGAAGATAGTCAGCTTTGATTGTTAGATAGTTAACTTTTGATGCCACTGATAATTGAGAGGCAATTTGAAATGACTATGAAACAATTATTAAGGAAACATGGTGGTTTTTTTAAGATGACGAAGTTATCAGATGTGTTTTCTCGCTGAAAGTGCTTCCCTGACTGGTTTTCAGTGTTGTTTCGACAATTAGTGTAATTAATAATTGTTAGAACTCCTGACACGAAGCAACACAGTACATATGCAGAGGGGCCAAAAAAATGTAACAACAGAAAAATATATGCCTTTCTTCTGATGATCACATGATAGCATCAATGATGTTGCTACTCCTGACATCTTTAAAGGAAACATAATTCTATACATTGTAACTGTTTCTGCGCTGTTACTTTCTATTATCATCACCCATCAATCAGATTGGTTTATTATGAACAGTTATGGTAATGCATTTAGACTGTAGTGTAATGTGACATTTCTTCTAGTGCAGTGTGTAGAGTTGAAAGAACCAAGTATCAAAACAAGACTAAAATGTATTAATAATAATATTAATTAATATTTTGTTGAATTTCATATGAACGAAGCTGCAAGAAAGGCTTAACAACTTTTAACCAGAAATATCTGCATTTTAAAATGTTTCTAAAGAGTAAATTTCAAACTTGCAGACAGCAGCTTTTGAGAAGAAGGTAGCTGAAGTCTCTTCAGTATGGTGTGAGATCGGACATTGAACACACTGGAACACTCAGCAGTCTCATTTAATGCTCAAATCTGCTTAAATTACAACAGAATATAACCTGCCCACCTTTTGATTCTCTCTCTCTCTCTCTCTCTCTTTCTCTCTTTCCTTCTCTCGTGCATATCAACAGGACCCCTGGCACACTGATGAATATTTATGATGGACAGAAAACACAATAGTTGACCTCAAAATGCCGGAGAGGAAGCAAACATCGTGTACACATGAGCTTCTTGTGACCTACAGTTGCAGTTTTGGTCGTTTGACACAAATCTAATAAATTAATCAGGACTTGTTTTGGCAAGTTGTTGTGTGACATGAATGCTTGGTTTGTCCTCAGTCCCAAGAAAACGTCATGTCTTACATGTGGCTAAATAATTTAGGAATAATAGAAAGATTTTGAAGGTGAACGCACTCAGTTTTTCTAATAAAATGATGCAAAGAAAAAAATAGAAAAGGAAAAACTTTTTAAGACTTAATACTGTAATAAGTTTCGCATTAATTATTATTGTAATGTTTTCTTACAGACCTTGTTCGACCCTGTTACAATTCTTTAGATCTTTGATGTTTGTTTAAAAAAAAGTCTATAAATATATTAAAAAAAGAACTTTAATTCATTTTTCAGCAGAGCCTCTACAGTACATAATCTATATTGACATTCATTATTTGAGTCATTGATTCAACAATTAATAAAATTCCACTGAACGTTGCCTCTCAAATGATCACACTGTACCAGTACAGCTGCTTTTAAACACTCTTGTTTGCTTTGTCTTGTACGCCTGGGGCTGAAAAAAAGCCTAATCAGATAATTGTCACTCATTCTCTCGCACACACTGAGCTTATTTTAACACGCTACACGATATACAAGCTCTTACATATGAACCGCTGTGTGTGTGTATACAGTGTGTTACATTCCGCTCTCGTCTGTGGACTGTTTTTATTCCTTATTCCGAATTTATGTGTAACCTCTCAGTGCCCTCTTTGTTTGGTTTTTTTGTTTGGTAACAGCTGTTGGGGTGCTGCATGTATTTTTTTTCCCCTCGTTGTGGTCAGCTGTGGGTGCTCTGGGCTAAACAGGAGCAGATGGTGCTTTGCTGAGTGTGAATGAATAGACCCCAGCTAGTGAATGGTGTCTATAGAGCACCTGCCTCTTCTTGAGGCATCGCCGTGACATGGCTATGATCCGCCTCGGTCTCCCTACTGTCAGACATGGAGAGGAGGAGGAGGAGGAGGAGGAAGAGGATAGGGTGGTGGTGGAAAGACTAAAGACAAAGACAGGGAGTAAGAGTTAGATGGAAGAGGAAGCGAGATAAAAGGAGGGGTATGGTGTTGAGACAGTCTAGAAGGTAAAGAAAAGGGACAGGTAGAAAAGAAAGAGAGAGAGCAAGAGAGAGAGAAAGAGAAAGCGGGGGAAGAGGTGAAGGGGTGGATATGTGTGGTGAGAAAAATAAAAGTGGAGAGAGAAGAAGAAGATGGAGGGAATGGACAAAATGTGAGAGAATAAGGACAGGTGGAGAAGGAGGAAAGAGAGAGATTGAAACTGTGAAACAAAGAAAAAGAGAAATGAGGGTAAAGGCAGTGAGGGAAGAGGTGATGTGAATGTGTGTGTGTGTGTGAGAGAGAGAGAGAAAGAGAGAGAGGAATGAGTAAGGAGAAAACAAACATGTGAGTGGGAGAGCAGGTAAAGAAGCAAGAAAGAGAGAGAGAGAGAGAATAAATGGTGTGTGTGTGTGAAAGAAAGAGAGTGAATAAAAAGGGAAATGGATAGATGAAAATGTGAATAAAAGAGAATAGGTGAAGAGGGGGGTAAGGAAATAGAGAAATGATGGAGAGAGGGGGATTTAGAGATAAGTACAAGGTAGATTAGAAAAGAGATGAAGAGAGAGGATTATAATGTAGATTAGGGGGAAAAACATGATGTTACCAGAAAATAATTTTTCCTGTTCCTAGCATGAAATTTATCATTTTTTTAAATAAGTATTTTATTCCTCTTGTTGAACAGCAAGTGCCCTAATTATGCAAACTATTATTTATTTAATAAAGAATGTCATATTTATTATTTATCTTTACATCTAATTTCAAAAATCATGATCAAGGAACGTTTAAGTCAATGGGATTTAAAGCCATGATCGGACTCCCAGCTTCCTGTCTGAAACCCTGGCCTCCCAGGAACTCCATTGATGGTCCAAACATGTGGAAATGGCTTGGAGCGAGCTCCAGATTGTACAGGGGACGTGACAATAATTCCCAGCTGAGTTCCTGTGCAAGTTGTGTTGAATGATTGTGTATATAATTCACATAGACAGATGTGTCTCTTATGCAAGCTAGTAATTAATTAATTTATTTATTTATTATTTTTAAGGATCAGGTGTTCCACTCGCTGAATGTCTACATGAACATCTGCAGCGGGCCCCGAGCCACCTCGGACAAGATCGTCCCTCCTCCACCATACTGTGCTTCTTAAGTAAATAGTCTTCTGTAAATGTCGATCAGTTTTGTGCCTTCGATCACCAGAAATTGCATCACTAGTTCCATTTTGATGATTTATATAATAACAAATTAGACTTATTTGACAGCAATACTTCTTTTCTCTTTTAAATTATGACAAAATAATGCATCTTGTGGCTCAGTGGTTAGTATGATTACACCTTTGGGGGTTTGACTTTTGCCTGCATTCTGTGATGTTTGCATGTTCTTCCAATGTTTGTTGGGTTTCCTCTGGGTACTCTTGTATTTAAAGACATATGTTGTAGGCTGATTTTCAGATTACCTGTAATGTATAATTGGTTGAAAGCTTGTCCATTTCGCTGGGTGGGACTTAATCCAGGGTAAAACTTTATTTGCCTTGTGCCCTAAGTTTCCTGGGATAGCTCCAGACTCCAGCAAGCCTACACAAAATAAGCAGTACAGACAATGGATAGACGGACATACGGACGGATGGATGGATGGATGGGGGGTTGGATGGACGGACTTACGGATGGATGGAGGGTTGGATGAATGGATGGAGGGTTGGATGATTGGATGGAGGGTTGGATGGATGGATGGATGGATGGATGGTGGGTTGGTTGGATGGAGGGTTGGATGGATGGATGGATGGATGGATGGATGGATGGATGGATGGATGGAGGGTTGGATGGATGGATGGATGGATAGAGGATTGGTTGGATGATTGGATGGTGGGTTGGATGATTGGATGGTGGGTTGGATGGATGGATGGATGGATGGATGGATGGATGGATGGTGGGTTGGTTGGATGGAGGGTTGGATGGATGGAGGGTTGGTTGGATGATTGGATGGTGGGTTGGATGGATGGATGGATGGATGGATGGATGGATGGTGGGTTGGTTGGATGGAGGGTTGGATGGATGGATGGAGGGTTGGATGGATGGAGGGTTGGATGGATGGATGGATGGATGGATGGATGGATGGATGGATGGATGGATGGATGGAGGGTTGGTTGGATGATTGGATGGCGGGTTGGATGGAGGGTTGGATGGAAGGATGGACACTGCACATTGTCCTGTTACAGAAACTCCAAAACACATGCATACTTTACCATTTCAAAAAACGTTTCCCTCAAAGTGTTAGTGTTGACACTTTAGACTCCTTGCATAAATGACTGTACATTGTTTTATACTGTTTACTTGGAGCATCCACCACACAAGTCTCACACAATGAGATGTTTCTATAGAAATGATATTTCATCCAAATGCAACCACTGACAGCATCTTATGAACATTTGCAATAATGCCTGTTCATACATACAAATTACAGCATTACAAACTGTAAGCACATACACAACAATCCCAGGTAGATATATAGGAAACACTAAAAGTATACCATGGAGAAAGAAAGAAAGTAAGGGGATTTTTTTATTTGCTTTGTGAGCATGTTTATTGATTCGCAGTGCAGTGCAGGAATAATGTGCAGTCCAGTGTGTTTGAGTTAATTAGATATGACACAGCATGCACAGGCAATCTATCACTCCGCTCTCCCTGTACACTCCATCACCTTTGTTGCTATAGTAACATGTCAGCTCGGTAATAGCTTACATTAACAGGCTAAAGTAAGTTGCAATCAAAAGTCATTTCAGAGTCAGTTCAGTCAGAAGAGCACAAGCCTTATAAAACACTGATGGGCAAATTGGAGCATGATAATGGGGGAAGAAACACACTTGGGTTTTTATATTTTACAACTAAACCTAATATGGCAGATCTGTTCAACCTCTCTCTCTCTCTCTCTCTCTCTCTTTCTCTGTTGCTCTGTTTAATCAATTTTTCCATTTTAGTTTCAGCCTGCTCTACAAATAATGGAATATTCAAGCCTCGGATACAAAATCATAATAAATCTTGTTAAATTACTAGAATTTTAAGATGTCCACCTCTATTTTAATTCAAAACAAGATTAAGGCTGCATTCCAAGCCACACTAGATATGAGGACATCTAACCTCGCTAAATCTGGCTCTTTATGCAAAATAAAATAAAATAAATGCTCTAAAAAATGTAAATAAATAACAACAACAACAACAACAACAAAAATAATACTACTACTACTAATAATAATAATAATAATAGCATTAGGGTATGTGGACTGTCATACTTTTATGTTTATTGCTTTTCATACTTATTGCTTCTCTACATTTAATTCATTGAATTTTTTTCTTTTTTTTCTGGATAGTGCTTTTAACAACATTTCATCGACATTGTCATTAAGCAGCTTAATTATTTAATTTTTTTTTCAATCTGGATATAAATTTTTAAATATTCATCCCTACTAAGCAAGCCAGATGTGGTGGTGTCAAGGTAAAACACCCTAAGATGAACATGCAGGATTAAAAAAAACCTTACAAGGAACCAGACTAAATAGGGAACCCATCCTCATCCGAGTAATACCAGACAGCACAGCCATAAATAAATGCCTTCTATAACTGTATGTGCTGAGGTCAAAAGTGCAACTGTATAAAGGGAAATGTGTTTCAGTTGATAAAAAGTCGACTCCGTTGAGGTTACCAACTGTTCAGAGAATGATACTTGGGTACGAAACTGTTTGTGGCAATTTTAGCCCTTAAACTATTCGAGGGATTGCGGTCATAAGCCATCATAGCGAAACTCCTTGTATCAATGCAATCCAAGCCATTTTCAAGGTTATTAAGTGGAACTGTCCTCAGTTATCACATAAATCTAGAAGTAGACCATATGGAGCCATCCTCAGCAGCAGTTAGTGGTCTCCATGTGATGAGAACTTCAACATCTTACACACTTCTCTACTTTTTCTTTCTTTCTCTCTCTTTGTTTCTTTTGTTCCAACCAAGTAATTGCTCTTCAATAACACAATTAAAAACAGAATTATAAAAGCACAACCACATAAAAGTCAGATAAACACACTGTACATTTCACATACATAGTTTACTCATAAACAGACTTTAAGAATAGAGTCATTAAAATGATGAATAAACAATAAAATATTATTATAAACATAAAATATATCTTTAGAAAATAATAATGTAAAGCAGATGTGGAAAAGTTCTACACAGTTATTTTTTTTTCTAAACAAGTCCTATTATATATTTTTTTGTTCTTTTCTTTGGACTGAATTTGTTTGTCCGGTGACCTTTCTGAGATTGTCGTCTGGAAAAGCAAGACTGACGACAGAGGGGGGAATGCGTATGTAACGTTTGTGGGTTTGTGTTGTGCACCTAGCGGTGTTTTACAGCCATTTCCAATGCTGGTGCAAGAATAAGAAATGTAAATCCATAGCAGGAATGAAACTCGGATGAGAAATGCAGACTGAATTTAATAAAAACGAGCTTTTAGACAATGTGAATAATTCTTTACTCTACTGTTTTGGGCACTTCCCTGTAAAAATTATAAAAAGAAACTTGCCAATTAAAATTAAATAAAATGTGGAATTTGCTGTTAAACGTATGTAAACGTTCTAGTTTACACTGTGGTCCATTTTTCTAAAAAACAGTAGGTTGTTTCAGTTTCCTTTTTTCAGACAGAAATCTTTTTGTTGTTTTTATGGTGTTTGTTTGTTTGTTTTTTTATTCCATAACACTATGGATTGACATATACAGTAAGGTCATATACTGTAAAAGATGTAGGTTGCCAAGACTTTTACATAGATTATACACTGCCTGGTCAAAAATAAAAATTAAATAAAAAAACAATTAATAAGATTTAATTTGATCACCTTTAGCTTTGATTACAGCACACACAATTTGGGGTCTGAAAATGATTCCTCATGCTCCTAAATTCTGATCACATTTCTTCCCCAAAGATGATGGTTCACCACTATACTTACAAGTTTTAATAATACATTATACAGATATTAAGCCAATTTTAGTAAATTCAGCAATCTCCTTAGTTGTTTTATTTGTTTGTTTGTTTGTTTGTTTGTTTGTTTTTTTGCTCATATTTAACACCTGGATAGAGACAGTCCCTATTTTAGTTTTATATATATATATATATATATATATATATATATATATATATATATATATATATATATATATATTGTCCACACATGCTGGAACAAATTATGCAAACGGAACAATTTATATATTTATATATATATATTATAAATATAAATGTTCTGTTTGCATAATTTGTTCCAGCATGTGTGGAAGGCATTAAGCAAAAGGTTTTTTTTTTTTTTTTTTAGCCTGGTAGAGTTTATATTCATCACAGCAAGAGTAAAATTTAGCTTTATTGAATAATATCTCTTGACATTAATAAAAGCTCATAAGTGTTCTGCAGAAGACAAGACCATTTTCTTGGCATTTAAACTTCAATTTAGATGTCCCTGTTCTACCATATGAGAGAAAAAAGACAGAAACCTATTTGATCTGTAGTAGGGATAGAATTCAGTTCAGCATTGCTGATTTAAATCTAAAGTCATTGCTTTAATGTTAAGAGCACAGCAGGTTTTGTGTGGGATTAGAAAGACGAACTAAATAAGATGCTTGCTTGCTGGCAGTGAGATTAGGCATGAAAGCAAAAAAATAAAAAATTTGTTTTAATGAATGTGTGTTTTCAATGCACCATCCTGAAGTGTGAATTCAGTATTCATCCTCATTAGGTTTAATTTAATATCCTACACATACGGCATTTATTATGCAAATCAACATTATTGAATTAGTTAATGCAAATTAACTTTGATGTTAGTACCAACAACATAGTGAACACAGAAAGGCTAAGCATTTTTTATGGTTTCGTGAGAACACGGCTTATGTCCATTGAATCCATTGAGTATTTCTTGGCTTCATTAAGTTGTTTGCACAATTAACTAATTATCATTACACTATTTAGTGCCAAGGCCAACTCAGTGTCCCGTATGTGCCCAGTGCCTTGTTGTATGTTTTTGCCACCCCATCTTACAGACTGATTGACTAGTGAACTCATATCCATCCAGCCACAAGACATCCCTGCACTCACGTAACCTACCAACTCCTACATGGAAAATAGTATGCACTAAGACATCAGTTGGTTCATCTCATCCTGTTCATCATGCGCCCAATCCAAAGTACATTGGACTATCCCAGCTAGTAAGCTCCTCTCATTACCCATTGCCTTAAAGACCCTGATCACACCCTGCTATGGATTTTATGCCATGATCCTCCACCTTCCCATGATCCTGGTGGTAATTGATTATACTTGTGTTTCATCCCACTGCCTGGGTAAAAAAAACCCATAGTTTTCCAAACAGTTGAGCTAATCTTTCAACACATCTTCAGGTACTTTAGCATCTCAGGGGAGTTTTTGTGGAGAAACTCGGCATGTCCATGAGTTTAAACTCCAAGTACCACTGCCAAGCAAATGGCCAAGCAAATCGAGCAAATCAGATCTGATTTAAGAACAGATTTTGCTGATAATCCAAAAGACTAGGCACAGTCCCCTTTTTGGGCAAAATACACTTAGAACTCATGCTTGTTCAGGGTGTTCTCGAGTATCAATCACTGCTGTTCCCGTGAAACAACAACTCCACAGATGCCCTTACTTTAGACAGCTGGTACTCTAGACAAACGTAATCATATCTGGGCACAAGCACACTAGCATCTTTCTTATTCCTGCAAGTTCACTAGGAAATTTCTGAATCTCCATCAGGAAGAAATTCCAGTCTACAAGCCTGGCCATCAGATATGGCTCTCGGCCAGGGACTGGTGCATTTGACTGAAGAATGCAGAAAATTTCAACCCAGGGTTGTACAATACAGTACATCCACAAAGCAAGCACTGTTTATTCTGTAAAAAAATAATGACCTTATTAGGCTTCATGTGTGTATCATTTATTCATGCACTTCTATACCTATATTCCTTTCAATATTTAACCACCTTCAGATCACATCTGGACAGAGTCCTGTTGCAAACGTTTTTGCATTTTTGTAATTATATGAAAAAAGACTTTTTTACTCTTTTTAATCTGAGTATCATGGGTGATGCACTCCGACATGGCTAATAATGCTTTCAGAAAATGGCAGTATGCTTAACGTCTGCTACTTTCGAGAAAAAGCATAGTGCCTAGCTTTCTGCTCCTCCCTTGGTCTTGAAAGTCAAGTACTTTGTGCAGGGGTCACAGGCCAGGTCAGGGTCAAGCATATAACTTACAAAGCATGAAAAGTTCTCCACACTAAAGTTCACTGCTGCACCAAAAGATCAACAGTTGCTTAATAAATCTCAGGCCAACAGATTGCAAGGTCAAGATTTTTTTTATTTCAGTGACCACTGGCTTGAGGTTCTACAGGTTTTTAAACAAAGCACCAACATCGCCCTTGGGTTAAATTTCAAGACCACAAGGCTCAGAAAAATGAAAAAAAAAAATTCTCAGACATTTCTCAGTTGTTGTTTTTTTTAAATATTTCTCATTGAACATTTTTTGTTAAGCTGAATGCTGACCTTGTGCCATCAGCATTCTGTTTAATACTGCAGGTCAGGGGTGATGAGGGTAGCGGGTCATCACAGCGTACTCACATTATGGTGTCAATGAAAGAATACGGATATCAATCCATCATTAAAAGTCTCTAAGAGCATGTTTTGCATCACATCTGTCCTGGTTGTGGTTAATGGTTTATATATATATATATATATATATAAGCAAATGTGCAAAACACAAAGTCAGGGAAAGAAAGACTGAGAGAGAGAGAGAGAGAGAGAGAGAGAGAGAGAAGGACTGCAGTAAGTACATTTAAGTGGGCTGAGCCATAAAAAATTATAAGGTCAGCTCATGTAGCCTAACAGCAGCATGAACTAGTTTCCATACATAGCCATATGATGAAGGGTTATACGGTTCAAAAGCAATTTGCTCACATTAAAATGTTCTGGGTGTTTTTTCAAAATTTTGGAGGAGGTTTAAGACTATTTAAAAAAAGAAGAAGAAGAAAAAAAAAAGGTTTTTTTCTTAATATAGGCTACAAAACTTATCATTTTGCTCTTCCCTAAAATCTAAAGTATAGGGAATAGTTTACGCTAAATAAAATTAAAAAAAATTAAATTAAAATTAATTAACGATTTCAATTTAACTACCAAACTACTAGACACATTTTAGCTTTTAAGCAGATAAGTGTACCATGAAAATACCAAATAAACTATTATTATTAATAATAATAATAATAATAATAATAATACTAGTAATAATAATAGTAATAATAATGGCAGCAAGAGGTGTCTCAGTGGTTAGCCCTGGCACCTTGCACCTCCAGGGTCTGGGTTCGATTCTCTCGTCAGGTCTGTGTGCATGTTCTTCCCGTGCTTTATTGGGTTTCCCCTGGGTACTCCGGTTTCCTCCCACAGTCCATGCAGATTTGGCTAACCGGCGTTTCCAATTGCCCATTGCGTGTAAATGAGTGTGTGTACGTTAAGGTTCTAATATGGTAAAAAAAAGAAAAAATGGAATAAATACAATGGTCACCATTGGCCTTCACGGTCCTTAGTTGGACTACAGAGTTTCCTAGATAGATGGATGAATGGAATAATAATAATAAATAAAAATGGATAATACTTCTAGTACCATGCTCAGTTTAATAATATAACATTTTTATTTTATTAAATCATAGTTTAGGGTTATCAATATTATCTTGAGACGGCATGGTGGTGTAGTTGTTAGCACTGTCGCCTTGCACCTCCAGGGTCTGGGTTCGATTCCCGTCTCTGTGTGCATGGAGTTTGCATGTTCCCACCGTGCTTGGTGGGTTTCCTCCGGGTACTCTGGTTTCCTCCCACATTCCAAAGACATGTAGGTTAGGTTAATTGACATTCCCAAATTGCCCATAGTGTGTGAGTGTGTGTGCCCTGTGATGGATTGGCACCCTGCCCAGGGTGTACCTTGTCTCGTGCCCTAAGCCTCCTGGGATTGGCTCCAGGTCCCCAAAACCCTGAATACAGGATAAAGTGGTACAGAAGATGAGTGAGTGAGTGAGAATATTATCTTGCCCATTTTGTGTGTGTGTGAGAGAGAGAGACAGAGAGAGAGAAAGAGAGAGAGAGAGAGAAAAAAAATCTTCTCCATTTAGTATTATGCAATAAAGCTCTTTTAAAGTTATATTAAAGAACATGACTCATGTGCTTACATCAATAATTAGTGTGATTTGTGCTTATGCAGAAAAATGCTGCAGCATAATCCAAAATATTGTTTAAAGTGGATTGGGAAAAAAGGGATATTTTTTCTTGCTTGGTTAAACTATAATTCATAACTTTAGCCCAGACAAAGGTCTCCCCTGTGATCAGGATATGACTTAATATTAACAGACCTGCACACAGCATCATCAGTAAACAAAATATAAGTATTAATAATAAGTATTAATAATATGTATTTCTGCCTCGCCACCACATACTACAAGGAAGTTTGAGATCATCCTTAAGCTGTCCACCTTTTGGTGGATTTTAGGCAAGCATCATGGCATGGGCAGATCACTCTGAGATTTTCAGACCACCTTCCTCTCCCGGATGTTCCTGGAGCCTACCGCATATTAATAACGGCCCCATTATGTCTGCAAAACACACACGTTGTAACAGAAATCAAACTTTTGAGTGAAAGCAAGTGAGAAGGGCAGCAATATCTCCCTCCCTCTTTCCCTACATCAGTCCAGTTGTGTGTCCTGCAGCATTTACATTTACATTTACATTTAGGCATTTGGCAAAAGCTCTAATCCAGAGCGACTAACAAATGTTCTTTGACGTTTTCGTCATTGGATAGATCCTTTTATCAGGTTACTCGGTTACTAACTAAATCAGTCAAATATAGTGGGATGTTTTTTTTTTTTTGTAAGTGAAGAAACAGCACCATGGCAGTGTTTGTCAAAAAAGTGAAAATTTATTACAGTATAGTGTGCTACTGCCTTTAGTAGTTGTTAAAACAGTGGTTGTTTTGCTTACCGCAGTGTTTGCAACAATGCTTTTTTTTATCACCATGGTGGGTTTTATTATAGTAAAAGAATAGTTATACCATAACATATACTACACGTATATAACATATAACATAACAACATATAGCATAACATATACCATTACACACATATTATAATGTAACATACCGTATATATATATATATATATATATATATATATATATATATAATATATAACATATAGCATTTATAATATATATACAGATCAAAACATTACATAGCATATAACATATATTGTAACATATAACAACATATATAACATATAACATGTACATATATAACATATAACATACAGTATAAACCTTAACCTTAACTTACAGTAACTTAATATACAGTAATGGCCATTTTTATCCAAGGTGGTTCACAAATTAAAATCACTAAAGCAAGACAATGTAATATTAGAACATGAGGACATGCCTTTTATGTCTTTTAAGGGCGCAAAATATTAGGAAGGTCAATCACATGGAAGGCTGCTCAGATTTTACACACTTCATTAAAAAACCTTGGAGAAAACCTTGCAAAAAAGTCTCACAGAGAAGAGTCTCGATTTTTTATTGTCAAGTACAACCTACAGTACTCTTCCAGGTGTGTAAGGACTCGGGCAACTATTCAGGAAGAAGTTTTCTGTTTTCTAATGGTGGGACAGGATGGGGGAAGGATTACTGGTGTCCAGGGGGATCTCCCTGAAATGAGGTTTTGCAGGGTGGGATGTCTGGATTTTAATCAGGAATTTTTAAGAGTGCCAGAAGGGTATTTGGCTACAATGGTACTAAATTGTACACTGAGCATGTCCAAATAAGCCAAATAATTGTGTTGCAATGACATTTTTGTTTGTTTAGGACAGGTCAAAAATCATTCAAAATGTGTAAAATGTTGTAAAATTGCAAGTTAAGTGAAGGTAATTTGGACTACACCCAGAATTCTTAAAAAAGTAAGACTTAAATGGATTATAATATATTTTATACATACTATGATGCATGAAAAAAATATTTTTTAAAATCTGTTTTATTGTTTTCATGTACTGTCCAAGTTTATTTTTCTTTTTTAAAATATGTGAACATTATGTAGGAATTAGTGTATGTATGGTTCTATGCATGACTTTTATTATTGTTGCAAACTTCTTAACTTGGGCATTCCTACAGTACAAGTAAAATACAGGGTAAATATCTTTATACTCAGTTCAACCCATTACTCAGCACTAGAGTTTGTACCACACACTTACCTGGTTAATAATTTAAGGTGCTTAAAAAGGACGAATCACAGAGCATTACTGTAACGATGATTTTCTATGATTTGCTCTGGGTTCATGTACTTGTAAGCCTAAGAGCCAGCTTTGTGATAAATCAATATGTATCTAAGTTCAATATAATCTCTAGCCTATAAACTGTGCATGCTCCAATGAACTGATGTAACCTACTTTTAGTCGAGTATCTCGCTGTGAGCTATTAGTCCACACTGCGGTCCTCACTAGGCTAATATAGAATAAACATGGTTTTTATGTTGTATTATTGATGCTGCACTCCTGCTTAGCAGCTCCCCCTGACCCTCATTACGCACGCTTTTTAAAGAACGCGCCTGGTTGCTATGGACACCGTTCTTACGCTAAGAAGCTCGCGCCCTTCTTCTGTTCGAACGTTTGGAATTCAGGTCACGCGCAACACCCGCTGATTGTAATTTTCATTTTCTTCACAGGCTCTCTAAGCCCGTTTGCCAGCACTTATTTGCCGTTTTCTCTGGGCCAAACACACTGTGACAGGACAGCTATGGTGCAATTAATCACGGCGAGAGAAACCGGGCTTCACAGCTCCATAACCAATCACACCGTCCTTCTAAAACTAGCTAATTCAGTGCAAAATACTGTTTGAATATTTTAATAAGGTGCAAAGATATAAGCGGGAGGAGAAACGTCTCCATTCCACTCAGGACAGTCTCTTCAGTGTTTTTCGGTTAATTGCTATCACTCAGGCTTAGCGACAATTTTATCTGGGTGGCCAAAGGGTCTAGATTGCCAGTCATAACCATAACCAGAGATAGTTGAATTTTTGTATTTTATTTCAACAAGCTTTTTGGATTTCCAATAAAAAAAAACAATTAACTAATTACAAAATATTCAATAGTCAGTTGACATACACAATCAATAAACACTGTACATTTATTTATACCAACATGTGAAGACACTGGCCACTTTATTAGGAACACCTAAACTCATTTGTCTATAAGCATCAAATCTTGCAGATACGTACATCAAAATTAATATCAAGGATAATAATGAAGCAAAATTGAGATGGGTGGGTTGGAGTATTTCATAAAAACGCTGAAATGCCCAATACTGAAATAAACACACACTCACATAAACACATTAGTCTCAAGAGTCTACACAGAATACTGTGAAAAGCATCCAGCAGCAGTACTTTAGGTAGAAATGCCCTGTCGATGGGAGAGATCAGAGTGGCCAGAGCTCACAGAAAGGTTACGATAACTTGGATAACTACTTTTTGCAACCCTACTAGAAAGAAAAGCATCTTAGAATGCACGACATGTCCAACCTTGAGTAGTCTGACTTACAACAGGAGAAGAGGAAGACCACGTGAGGATTACCACTCCCAACATCTTATCACCTTCTTGTGAGAATCAAGAAAGTGCTTGTGTGAATTGCTGCTACTTTGCAACGTTATTTGTGTTTCATCTGCTAATAAAGGAGTAGCTTTCAAGGATGTCAGGCCGCTCTTCAAATCTCTGTTCAGTTAGTCTTAGGAACCTACATGATCTGTATATGTATCATCTCTATATGTGCATATATTTTATAGCTGATAGCATTACAAGCCTCCTTTTATTTAAGTATTGCATTTTTGTGCAATTAACAATGATACAATTTTTAAAACAACTTCATCTATCAGAGATCATCACCATTACTCCTTCACGACGAGACATTTGTGAGTGAAACAGAATATTTGCGTCGGAAATGGTGCCTGTCTTCGGTCTTTCTTGAATTTTTTTGAATTGCAAATAACCGAGCTCACGAGCATTGAGTCATGGATGACGAGTCTCCATGTACTGTACATGTTGATGCTTAGCAACGAGTAAAATTCTTGAAAATTATAGAAAAATGCAATATTGTCATACCAATAATTTGTGCATAAAATGACTTAAATATGAAAAAACTCAAATATGAGTTTTTATGTGAGGTTTAAAAAAGTATCAAGTGATCTAATCTATCAGTGGAGAACAATAATGTAAATGTTCTGAAAAAGAACTGAACAGAAAACAAAACAAAAAATGATTCAACTGTGTGCACAATTATATGATCATTAAAGCTATTACATTTTTAATCTACAGTATTATGCAAAAGTTTTGCAAAGAAATGCTGTAAAGTTACAGCGGCGGCATTAAAAATAATGGGAGTTTTTTTAAAAGTTTCTATATTAAACTAATACTGCAAAGAGCAGTAAACCAGTAATACACTAATCACAGTCCATATTTGGTGTGACTTAAAGCCAATTTTCTTCTAAAACTGCACAGATTTTACCTATGACCTCGTTTTTTTTTCTTGTTGTTTTAATAAGCGTCTTGGAAAATCTGCCACAGGCCTTCTGGAAACTTTGATTGTCAAACTTGCTTTTTTTTCTTATGCAAAACCTGGCAGCCTTTACAGGGTGGAGACCTTTATCAAGACAACACTATTTTGCTTCAATGTAAATAACAGCAGCATGCCAAGTCTATCACACATGGTAGATAAACCATGATAACCTTTAAAACACTGATGTCCATAATTGTATTTGACTTACCTTTTCTACCACAGCATGTTGTTTCCAGGTTTTTTGATAATAACCGGCATGTCTGCAATAAAATATATTTTAAAAAAAACAAAAAAAAACATGGCGCCTGCAATTACACAAAGCAGACTCAGAGACTCAGATTCCACATACAGAACTCCTAACAAGAAATCCTGTTAAGTTTTCCTACCATCCTTCCCAACCCTATATGATTCTTGTACCTTATACAATACATCACTATACAGTTACAATAACTGGCTTTAGGTTTATTACTATCACTTTACTGCAGTTTTTTATTTTATTTTATTTTATTTTATTTTATTAAATTAATTAATTAACACACACACAAACGCACACATACACATTATATATATATATATATATATATATATATATATATATATATATATATATATATATATTTTGAATGTTTTTGTCTAAAAGGTACAATGTTTAATATTTTGTGCTCATTTTATTTCACATCTTTTCACCAGTTTCACCTCTTTATCGTTAAAAATTAACCAAATATAAGGCTTATAATATAATATAATATTTCTTTACTAATTACTATATAATCTGCAAATAATAATCTTGTTCTACACCAAAAAAAAAGTGTGAAAAGAGAATGTGGTAGTTTATATACACATACAGTTTATAAAAGTGTCAAGTTTATCTTAACAGAACTTAATTTTATTCCTTATACTGGACTGAATTTACACAAGTTTTATTGTTTTTATGATTCTCGTTTACTGTATATGATGTAAAGTAAGTGATTCATATAGTTTTATTGTAAAAACCACTTATATTATGGAATCTCATGAGGATTTGGCCACTTGACAAGAACTACGTATAAATGTGTGGTAGAATGGCATAGTGTTTAGTTTTCAGTTCAGGTGAGAGCACAGAGCTGGGTTTTAAGGGTTAATCTTACAGTATACGTCTTGATCCAAATGCAAACAAGCAAATTCTGTAAAACAATTCAAGAGCGATTTCTGCAGAAATTCGTCTTAAGTACATGAGATCTGTGTTTGATCCTCTATTGTTAGTTTCACAACCATCTCGGGTGTAAAATAAATAAGAAAAATATCAAATTTCATCTAATATGGAATGCAAAATGTCTGTACATGACCAAATCATATTGGATGTAGGAAAACAAATCATGTTGTTTCAATAATTTTATTTGTGTATTATTTTGTCTATTTTAAGCATTTATTTCTATTGTAGAAAGAAGTAAATCTGCACATGGGCAAACAAGCTTGAATGTTTAAAATGCCTTTTTTGTTTGATTTACTGTAATATTGCAATATAAATATAATTTTAATGGAAAATACCTCACGTTTTACCTTTTTAAGTTTTTTTTTTTTTTTAACTTTTTTGAAAAAAGTGTTTAGTTCAGGTACTACAACATTTCAGTATTATTTTCTAGCAATTGGTTAAATGGATCGACTGAAACAAAGCACAGAGTGACATGTATGGCGCGTCTTGATTGCGGATTAGCCAGCAGGACTTGCCAATCAGCAGATTAAAGGAAAGTTTCAGGGATTCCAATCAGGTTTTTATTTTAAAACACACAAAGAGGATAAATGATGGAGCTTTTCCAATGGTTTACTGTTTAAACCTGTCCATCAATTTATCCAGAAAACGTTTGTCCATAAACAAGCAATAAGATACATAATTGTCTCACTGGCTTACATTCAATAACTCTGATAACTAATTTACATTATCATGGTGGGATCAGATTTTTAATATGAATGTTGATGTCTAAGTTACAACCCGAACGGTTTTATTCGGCGCAATTACATTTGACCAGAAAGATTCATTCTCATTTGCAATCAAGCTATACAGTATATCCGGCATCTCGATTTCTCTCTGCCTCATTTGGGTCTAGTGAAAACCTGCAGGCTGTGGGTCCCAATCGGGTGGGCAGGGCATCCGACCTCCTTCACCTCCCCCATCTCCCATCCCTCAGTTTAGGTATGCCCCTGGGGTGGCCTCTCATTTTTATTGTGTGTTTATGATAATCAGAGCTTGCCCTAAAGCCCTTCCCCCAGTTTACTCTCAGGAAGGGAGGAGGGCAGACAGGGTGGAGTCCCCCGGAGCCCATCTTAGAAATATGTGTGGAGGGGGTGAAGCTGATGAATAAAGGAGGTATCCCTGAAGACCTTTATTGGAAAGTCTTTCCACCACTATGTGGCCATACCCAGGGAGGTATTTTCATCCAGGATTCTATCGGCTACAATGAGGATTTTCTTAAATTCCAGAAATAGATAGTGTCTCGAATACTGAAACATTGAACAAATTTATAAAAGCCTCAACAATACCAAACAATATTTAGGCTAGCCATGTTGATTAGCCCATGGGTAAGAAGAAACTCCCAAATGACGTCTTCCTCCCTATATACTGTAGTTACACCACTGAGACCAAAAGGTAATGGCGTATATAATTGCTATGGAATATACTGTAGGAAGCCTAGCTGTAGCTCATCCTGATAGTTCGCTTCTTTATATGTTACCTTATTAGCCAGATTGCTACCTTTACTGTATATACAGTAGACAATCTGCTATATGGAATTATATGTACACTGCAAACCATGTAAAAATATCTTAAATCTAATCACGTGTATCTACAATTTCTTAATATAAGTGAATATATTTTTAATAAGTTTATTTCTAAACAAATAACACTAATTTAATAAAGTTAAAATAAATGGCTAAAGCTATCAGAATTATTTGTCAAAAGACCAAGAAATTTAAGCTTAAGTGTAAAATAGGCTTAATGATCATACATTTGGTTCGTTGTAAATAATTACTGTATACATTATGAAACTGTAGGTAAATTTGATTAGATTTATAATATTTTCATGTATTAAGAGTAAATATTTTAAAATTGTAAAGCATATGTTAACATTTTTACGTAGGAGATGTTTTATTAGCATTTATAGAAGGACTTGCCATGACGTATCAATGCTTTATAACACTTAATTTCAAAACCTTCTTGGAAAACTCCAGTTAAATTCTGCGAAGGAAGAAAATTACACTTGCTTGCTATATTTTTTTGCTTGCTCTGTAATTTCTCCAGCCTTTCACTAGTGCTTGGATTTTATCCGTGTAGAAAGTTTTCTTAATACATCAGAGTCATGATCGGACTGCCTGCTTAATGTCTGAAACACTGGCCTCCCAGGAACTCCTTAAATGGCCCAAAAATGTAACTCCCATCCGAGTCTGTGTAATGTCAAAGTGGTGTTGGTGAATGATTGTGTGTACAGTTCCCACAGACAGACGTCAAGGATCGGGCTTTCAGTTTATTGAATGTTTACTGGAATGACAGCAGTGGGCTCATGGACTTTCGTCTTTCTTTAAACCATTTGCACCATTCGATCGTTTTACTGCGGCTAAAAGTTGCATCAGCGTATTGTTCATGAAGTCTTCTGTAAATGTCAATCAGGTTAACGTCTTTATTCACCAGAAATGATCGCAAGTCCCGGTTTGACTCGAACACCCCTCATGTTTTTATCCATTTCAGTTATTCTGTAGTTTTTTGTACTACACAGAGTGGGATGGTTTCTACAAGGCACACGTACCTGAATCCCCCCGAAAAGGGTTAAAATGACTCAAAAGCTTTGAAGTAAGATGTCTTTATTTTTTTTTTTTTTAGTCTTTAATAACTAACAAGGAGACATTGAGGAAATATATCATACAAAAGTATGGCTAATATAATCTTTGAAATGAATCGATTTTCTTTCAAATAAATATTTGTGATTGTTATTTCAATTGCAAACAATGAAACGAGAAAAGAAGTGAAATGCATCATACAAAAAAGAATTATGGCTAGTGTCATATTAATGATGGAATGTGACTCATTTTCTTTCCATAACACAAAAAGAATGGGTAATGCTGCGAAAGCCAGGCGACTTTACGGAAATGTGTTTATCTATGGAAAGATTTTTAAAAGCAGATGATTTGATTTGTAAGCAAAGAAACAACAAATGAACTGCTGCTATCAGAACTCATAAAAAAGTAGAAAAAAAAAAGGAGTTGCACTATGTGACATTTGCAATCCACAGGTCAGTTTACGAAGAAAAATTTAAAGCCTTCTGTATTCAAACTCGAACGGGTGATATGAAAAAATTTACATCTTGCTTTTCATGTCATCACCGTACCCTTTTTTTTTTTTTTTTTTTACAGCTGGCAGAAAATATTTCAATTTTTTCCCAATTGTTCTTTTTTTTAGCTTCTGCTAGGACTGCAATTTCTTCTTAAAATATGCACTTTTATTACACAAAATGAATACAAACTTAACAGAAACTTAATTTAAATTTTTGAGGTAAAGACAAATACATAGATTTTTTGGGAGTGCTATTTATACACACATTTGAGCCAGAGTTTTTTTGTTTCTTTCTTTTTATTTATTTTTTTGTTGGAGGAAAAGCTTCCTCAGCTCATGTGCAGCAGGATCAGGAGTTTTCATTTTCAAGTCAAGTCGACAGAAAACTGCTCAATGGCAGGATGTTATCTTCTCTCCAGAAATAAAAGTAAGTTCTTCTTGATTCTCTGGTTGTGAAGTTTCGGAAAAGTGGAGATTCTGTGATTCCTCCCTCAAGGTTCTTTCACAGAAACATTGGTAGGAGAAAAAGAACGAAACCAGGAAAAAAATAAAATAATGGTTTATTGATGTTTATTGATATACTGTCCAGAGAGCAGTTGATCTCCTGTGCAGCGTGTTACAAGCTCCGCCTGCGCGTTCAGTTTCCCATCTTTACAGTTCAACAATACTTCCATTTTGTACCTGTCATCCTCCAAGTCAAAAGCTATCGGAATCTTTTCTGCGTTCGTAGTGTTACCACCAATATTGGCCTTGTAAATAAAGCTTTGCTATAAAAAATTTGCCCTACCCGACAGTCGCTCTGCCCGGTCAATGTGCCCAGAAACTTTCTCAAGGGTAGATTAAAATAAAGAAAAAGAAAAAGCACACACTAAAGAAAAGCAGAAAAAATAATAAAAACAATCAGGCACTCTGTCCCTTCATAGCTCTGCCTATTTTATAGACAAAATTGAGGCAATAGCCTTCGGCTCCTTTTCCTTCTTCTTTTTTATACACATGTCCGCATATCCATCTAGAACAAAGGACAGTTCTTTGTAACATTCTTATGTTATTCTTACACACTTCTTAAGTGCAACTTCGAAAAAAGCAACTTTGAAACGTTGCTTTTTTTATGTCTTCTCTCTCCAAGTTGAGAATGCAGGATTTGTTTTTGTTTGTTAGTTAGTTAGTAGATGCTGACTTGTGAGAGGACTTGGATCTGAGGCGGCGGCGGGGGCGGTTGCGGACTACCGAGCGACGCCGAATGTGGCGTTCCAGGCGAGTGCTGGACGGGCGATTGCGACTGCTGCTGATGCATCTGATGCATCTGTTGCATCTGCATGTGTTGCATTTGCATGTGCTGAGACTGATGCTGATGCTGTTGCATTTGCTGCTGCTGCTGCTGCTGCTGCTGCTGTTGCATGTGATGCTGCTGAAGCTGCTGCTGCAGGTGATGCTGGAAATGCTGGTGCTGCATCTGCTGCTGAATCTGCTGGTGATGCATCTGCTGCTGCTGCATCTGGTGGTGCTGCAAATGCTGCTGCTGCATGGCCGCGTGCATGGGCGGGCTCATCTGCGATGATGACATCTGGCCTAGCATTTGCGACTGCATGCCGGGTGCCATGTTTTGGTGCGCGACGGCGACCGAGGTGACGACGTGACTGTTTCCGACGCGCATCTGAAGCGGCTTAGGGGCGATAGCTCGAGGAAGGGCTTGCTGCAACGCCTGGGAGGCTGAGGGCATGGACGGGTGCTGGGAGAGAGGGGAGGATAGCGGAGAGGGCATAGCCAGGCCAGGGGAAAGGGTGGTGGAGGCCAGGGTCTGCTGCACCGAACGGATTGTCTGAGCCTCAGCAGATTCTGCTGCAGCCTGAAAGAAAAAAAAGGCGACAAAATTTAATTTGACCGAACAGATCCAACTCAAGAATAGCACAAAACCAACTTTTTATTTCTTTTCTGCTTGCAAAAAAATTTAACACGGCATCTGTTCCTTAAATCAATTACCACCCCATTTATTGTTACCTACTGTAACACCTTTTTCATTTTGATCTCTCACTGGATTTGCAAAGTTCTCAAAAAAAAAAACACGGGATGCAACGATTGCGTCTCAGTAATGACTCGCTACTGTATGTATGCCTATCAAATATGCAAATATCAGCAAATAATTTAGCAGGCATTAACAGATATGCTAATGCCACAGGCTGGCAAACAGATCTCGGGAATTAATGAGGTGTGCTCATTAGCTGGTTTCACGACCTGCTATCATTACACCTCTACTGAGACATGGAGAGAGCGAGAGAGAGAGAGAGAAATAGGAGCAGATCTCACCTTTGACACCAGGCTGGCACGATAAGCAGCAAGGGCTTTCAGATACTCTTTCTTGGCTGCCTCAGTTTTGCTTTTGTAAACCTGCAGTAATGGAAAAGAAAATAGCAAGAAGGGTGTAAAGAACAGGTAATAAACAAATGCAGCAATTTCTCAGGCACTTTATTTATAATGCACAGTTGGTACGTTTAAAATTCAGCTCAAATTGTGTTGCAGTGTGAAAGAAACAACAGAAACTAAAGAAAGCAATAAAACCTAGCCAAAAATGCAAATAATAACAATGAAATAAATAACAGAAGTGACAGACGCAGAAAAATCATTTGAAATATTAAACATATACTGTATGTGTATAATAATAGAATGAAAATACAATTAATAAAATCATATAAACAATGCTTAATAAGTAATGTAATGTCAATTAATTAAGTTAAAATCTGTTATCTTTTGTGCATTCGTTTTAAATTCATTATGAAGAAGGCCATTTTTGTAGCCATTTTTTTTTTGTTTGCCTAAAAACTGACAAGCAGGGCTTTGATGGAATAATGAACTCCCATGATAATAAAAACCCAAGACTTTGCTTTGTGATTAATGACCAGTATAATGACAATTGAACCTGTCAGGCCACAAAAATCCACACGAAAATTACATTCTGATCAATTTCACTTCTGTTCTCTGAAATTCTCTATGAAAGCCAGACAACTATACAGACTACAACCAGTGCATACAAAATATACAACATAATCACATCTTCAGCGCTCATCTACCTGTTTTTGTTCCTCCCCCAGACCGTCCCACATGGACGCCACGATCTTGGAGACTTCCCCAAACGTAGCATTGGGGTTCTGACCCTTAATGGCCGCCTGGGTGTCTCGAAAGAAGAGCGCATATGCCGAGACGGGCTTTTGAGGCTCGTTTGGGTCTTTCTTCTTCTTTTTCTTGGGGGTCTTGGGCTTTTTCCCGGCATCTGGGGCTGGACGTTTTTCACCGATCTGTAAGAACGAGAGAGACAGAGAGAGAGAGAGAGAGAGAGAGAGAGAGAAAGAGAGAGAGAGATTGGCTTTATATAAGCTTGATTGTATGAGTTTAACAAGTTTTGTAATAAAATCAAACAACACTTATCCTGAAAAAGACACAGGGCAAAATAAGAAAGGATGTTAGTTCTACCGAGAGAAATAGTGAATTTTTTTTTTACAGGGGGTGCCAATAATTATGGAGTTTTTTTCCAGAGGGCGTTTACATTTTTTTTTTAAAGGGTGCCAATTATTCTGAACTTGACTACACATATAACATGTTTAGGGTTGTGAGAAAAAAAGATATATAGATTTATTCTTCGGATTTCTTCATTTTTAAAAAATAATGGAAAAATTATAAAAATGGAGTTTCCGGGGGACGCATACTTTTTGATTGACATGTGGAGGACCTTTAAAATAAACCAGAATATTTCAAGGATCAGAGGTCACTCACCTTGCTCCCTTCGTCCTGATCGTCTTCGTTAATAGAGCTGGATGGAGATGGCGTAGCCGACTTGCTGGCCGGTGGAGACGGAGACGTGTGGGTGATGTTCGCTCCGGTCATGTTGAGGCCGAGTTGCGCACTCAGCTGCGACTGGTTGATGGTGGTCAGATGGCTGCGTGACATCATCGCATTGGGGTTGTTCATGTTGATGATGGAGCGCATGACCATGGTCGGGTTTGGTGCGTACTGACGCATCTGAGACTGTGAAATACCCTGCGCAAAATAATAATAATAAAAGCAAAAATTATTCACTCAATATTTGCTTTTTAAAACTGTATCGATTTTAAATTCCTTATGTTAAAGGAATGCTTTAAAAGTCAGTCTACAATTAAAAAAAGAAAAAAAAATACCCAAACCCCAATCCTCAAATCATCCAGACTGTGGCTATAAAGCAGGCCTCCAAAATGTCAAGGGGAAAAAAAAGACAGTGTAAGAAAACCCTGTGATTTATTTTATAAGAGACGTTAGTACGGGTAATGACCTACTATATATAAATAATATTAAATCGCTTGCTAAGTAGACGCTGCTAGACACATAAAATCTCGATTCATGCCTTTTTATCAGCTGTACTTTTTATTCGCCAGAATGGACCGCTGAGATTTTTTTGCTCCTTAAGGATTGCAAGCACTCTTCTGGGAACCCATCAAAATCGCAAAGCCACAAAATCAAATTATATAGAATAACTATTCCAGTAAGTCACTCTGCATTTCGGCAGCCAGAAAAAACAAAACAAAAAAAACAACCCTGTATGCTTCGGTGCAGTCAAGTGTCCTAAAGGTTACAGCTCATACTGCACTGGTGATGGAGCTGCCAAATGATTCTGCAGTGCATGTTTGGTGATGAAAATCTATCAGCTGGCAGGTTTCATACATCACACTTTGACTGCCAAAGAGACAGGAAAATATTTCTATATAATATGTCTATATATCACCGAGCTCAGATTAGATCTGAGAGCTTATGGATGACCTCTCCCTCTCTGTCTTCGTATGAAACGCCAAGCCACTGTTATATATAAAAAGAGGCTGGTGACAGAACGACTGATTACAGATGGTCAAATGGGAACTCACTTGTTTTGTGGGTTTCTATACCAATAAACATAACCATAAATGGTACATGGAGCATGTCATGTATTAAAAAAAAACACATTAAGACAATATATGTGGCCAAAGGTATTAAGACAATATAATAATGTGCCATGTGTAATAGTTCCTGCTGCACACAAAACTTAGTTAAGGAATGGAACAAATATGTGGCAGGACGTTTACTTTCTAAAGTCAGGGTGTACACCTCTGCAGAAAATGGCTAAAACTCAGGAATTCTCATTCTACGTGATCTTCAGGAAGCAATCAAGCAAGCAAGCATGGGCTGAGCGTGTCACACCAAAGTACTGCAGACGTCTTTTTGACTCTACAGTACAGTATGTCCAGCCAAATCAAGCGGGTTGTGAAGAATGAAGGTCTTCATATAATAAATATCATTTTGATTCTTGTACAGCAAATCCATTGCATAAACTAACAAATTATTCTTATTATTGTGATTCTTGTTATTAAAAAAAATAATGATATCATTAAAACATTGAATTTCAATTTTGTCTATATGCTTTTAGCCACATGGTGTACTTTTTGCGTTGTAAACTGTAATTGTTGGCTTCTGGGCATCATACCATCATAAATCTTTATAATCTAACTATTACTCATTGATAAATAGATCAAGGTATAACAATCAACTGTTGCTGGATCAAATAAACAAAATCTTTAATTATGTACCTTGTAAGTGGAAAAATACTTTGGTCTAGAACAAATAAACACTTTACTACAGAAAAATAGACACATTCTGGGCATCACACCACCACATCTTTGTTTTTTTTACCTTGTAAACTGTAACTGTTGGCAAATGGCTGTGGTATCAGAGAAATAAAATACTTTGGAACATGCCGTTCCTGGAAACCAAACATCTACAGTATGGGCGTGTCCCACCATGACAGCTTTAACTCTTTTCCTTATAAACGGTAATTGCAAACTGTACAATTTACAGTTGTAAGACATAATGCATTGTGTTATAGTAAAATAAGAGTTAATAAAGCAGCATATCCTCGATTATTTGCTTTGGTGTATTTTATTTTGTACATAGGTATAACATAGGACAAATTGGTCTCAACTATGTGTTTTTAAAGGAGAGAGAGAGAGAGAGAGAGAGAGAGAGAGAGAGAGAGAGTACATGAAAGATGTGAGTGAGTTCTGGGGATAGAAAGTGTTTTGCATTGATTGAACTGAGAGGGAAATTACAGCAGCTGCCACTCTCATACAGCAACATGATTAAAAAACAGGAAAAAGGAATATATATATATATATATATTTATATATATATATATATATATATATATATATATATATATATATATATATATATTTATTTATTTATTTATATGAATGAATGAATGAATGAATAAACAGCCTCTGAGGAGAACAAGGTGATATTCGTTCATATTATCATTCTGTCTTTATTTTTCACATATTCTCTCTCTCTCTCTCTCTCTCTCTCCCCATTTGCTTTGCCTTCCCAGAGACGCCAACTCAATCTCCCCTCTGTGTCAACACATCACAAAGTCTTGCACTTGGCCTTATTGCACGGATCTGTGAAAGCAACTCCTACAGAACACATTTTCACACACACAGATTGGATTGTCCATCTTTTATTCCCTCTGCACCTTCTCGTGCCAAATCAGCTCCCCATGAACACATGACAAGGCGAATGCAACATCTGCTAGTGTTTATTAGAATCAATGTTAAAAATCGTGTTAAATAATAAAAAAGAAATGACTCTTTAAAAAAAATAATAATAAATTCTCTAATGGGGGACGACAGAGTCGGAATGCATTTTAATTCATTAATTCAGCCTGTAGACACTCATCTAGAGATTAGATTTTTATGTGTTAGAGGAAGGGAGGGAGAGAGAGAGAGAGAGAGGGAAAGGGGGAAAGACTGCGATTTCATTAGCTCTGACCATCTGTGTAACAACTCATCAACACCGTCCCAGTGGTGACACACACCTAACAGCCACCAAACAGGAATGAAGGGTAAAAAAAACAAAAAGGAACAGTTCCTCTTGCAGTATGTGTACAGTAGAAAAGCGCCATATGGGAGGAAATTTAATTTTTTTTACAGGATCATAGAAATATTTTAATTAGGGAGAAAGATAAGAGATTTCCAAGGATTGTGGGAAATGTTCAAATCTGTCCTTTGTTTATTGATTTTTTTTTAAACAAGATCCACTTCAGGTGATTTAAGCTGTGCTGTTTGTGATCAGTAGGTAATGAATAAAACACACGGAGGCTTGCTGTTATTGGAAAATAATTAGTGAGAGTGTGGTGTGATGCAACAAAGTTTATGTGATTCATAATTCTCCCAAAAGTGTTTTATTCCTTTTATACCACAACGATTTACTGGAAAATAAAAATACAAAAAAGGCAACATCATACTTTTTAAACTCTTATATACTCTATACATTTGTCTTGACGTTAATTAAACCAAACACAGCTGATTAAGTGCTGAAAGCAAAGCTGTTTATCCTGAAGACTTCTTTAAAGACTTGCCTTTAAACTTAGTCATAGCTTTGATGTTGTCAAAGTTTTCTCTGACGCTTACAAATCTCAGACACTAAAAGGTCCTTCTATAAATTCTAAATACATATCTCTTTAAAGAAAACTTTCCCATATTTACCACATCACAACCTCAATCCTCCTATAGAAGCCTGTACAGCAAAACTGACAGGAACAGGGACACGGGTTTCTTTCATCGTGCAATCACACTCATAAAAAGCTTTCCAGGATCTGCTGCAAAAACAGCAACATGCTCTTTATTAGAAATAGGGGAAAAATGTATTCAGTTTTATATATATATATATATATATATATATATATATAGTTTTTTTGTTGTTGTTGTTGTTGTTGTGGCAATTCATGTATTGCTACACTGACCTCAAAAGCATTTTTTTATGTATTTTAAATGTATATATAATAATAAAATATATTTATATGCAGAAAAGGTGCAAATAGTTTGTCTATCCTTTATAATCTAAGATTCAAACTATTCACAAATTGTCAGGCAGCACAGCGTCCTAAATGGTAGAAGCAAATTATTTGGCAAGTTTGTTTAGGATACTAAAAGAATTGGCATTGGGGCTAAAAAGTGTTTCTGTGAATTTTAGATAGGATCATATAACACCATTTTTCATAATTCTTAATGCATATTATCTCCCAATCCATGCTTCATTGTTGTTGTTTTTTTTATATGCATACACATTTATATTATTCATTAGACAAAAAAGACAATTTCACAATTTTATGCCCTTTAATGTAGTGTCCGTAACTTATTTGAATTAAAGATTTTCAATGGTCATTCAGATAAAACTTTGCGAATTTAGATTGCACATAAAACGACATGAAAAAGTGTAGTATTCTAAAAAGCAAAATTAATAAGTTATTGCAACATGAATTTGTCATGGTTACGGACACTACAGATTTTTCATTTTAAATTTTTTTTTTGCTTTAAAGTTTTACCAAAAAACAATTTAAGCAAAAATTTTTTTTACAGGTCATATGCTTCAAGAAGCTTATTCCAATTTTCGTATCAATATTTAAAGAAATATAAATAATTGGCATTTTAAATTATGATAGTTTGAAGCGAGACAGTATAACGCAAAAAAATGGCCATTTGGGGGGCACATATAAAAATAATCTTTACAAAATAGCTTGACTTGAAATTTTTAGGGAAGCAAGATTGGTCACTTCCATGTTGCATAAACTTTACAAGTAGCTTGTTTTGTGCATACATTTTTAGTATTTTATGTATAACATAAAAAATAAAATCAGCACCAACACTATGTTTTGGCAGAAAGTCGAATCAGCACCTTAGTATCGTTATAACAGTGTATCGGCTTGCCCCTGGTGATTCACGTCCCTGTTCAATTCACTGTGTATTGTATGAAGTCATACACTAATTCTTATCATATGTGATGCACATGACTGTTATTTACACTAAAATGTGCATGCACACATTACGTACATCACTGATCTGTTTATATACTTTCTACATTGTTGTCTTTATTTAATCTGTGTGTACTTCTTGAGAGTCTTAAACTGCTGGAACGACATTCCTTGTGTGTTGACATACTTAGCTAATGAATCTGATTCTGATATATAAATGTTTTTTTTTCTTTGTTAGACAACAGAAGAGTTTTAATCCAATTATTATATTATCTTAGATCATGCTTATATCCACTGTGCTTGTATCTTAGTGAATTAGCTGTTACTATGGAAACGATACCATGATTATACAACATTATTCTAAACGTGATTTGTAGCTGGGACACCTTGAGACTTGTTCTAATATTCTCCACAGGAGTTATATGAACGATGTTATTGTTCTTGCCCTTTATTTGTAGGGACGAGAAAAAAAACTCCGGAGCTTTAAAAGATTCTTTCCAGATGTTAGATGCTAATTTTATTTTTTTACTGATGTCATGATATTATGGCATGTAATGCTGTTATGAAAAGGGATAAAATGAATCATGGAACATGATAAGAATTAGAAAGGCTGCATTAGGGTGAAAAATGCATCAGCAGACAACACAATAGATCTGGAACTTTGGTATCATATTTACTGAAATTTATTACCCTTTATAATTTTGATTTATTTTTTATCTTTAAATGTCATACTTGAAATCTTTAGGATCTGTGTGTTGTCCGATAACTACCATAAGGTGTATATTGCATATTGTATTGTACATACTGACACTAATATTCTGTGTTGCGTTATCTATAAATAAAAACATAATTCTGAGAATTAAAAAAATAATAAAATGTAAGATTCATTCTGTTATGGCATGATACATGATTACAGCTCTTGGTCCAGGATCCTAAAAAAAAAAACACTCCTGGCAATTGAACTGACTATTACTGATCCATAACCAATTTTACTATAATAAAATAATATGCATATGAGAAATAATATGCAAAAGAAAAAAATAAAAATGACCAAAGTATTACCTTCTGTAATACAGCCTGAGTTGGCTAATTTGCTAACAGTATTGGTAGGAATGTAGATGTTTAACATCACACTAGTCTGACTCATGGGGAGCGAGTCAATAACCAATCTGTTTATTCATGTCCCTGCTGCACTTCTACCATTTGCATTTTGATTGCAACTTTGTCTGTGGCTGCAGCTCGTATCTTCAGAGATGCTTTTGATAGTCTTCATAAATCTGCAAATAACTTCTTATCTAGAGAGCAAAGACGCCAGATGTGTCCTATGCACCCTGCTGTGAGTGTATGTGTGTGTGTGTAAGAGAGAGAGAGAGAGAGAGAGACCATATAATCACACAACCCATACTAGAGATCTCCATCAAGGTCTTTTAAGAGCTTCAGCTACTTCCATATAGAATATTGCTTAAAAAATCATTCAAATAGTAATGATCCCACTGAGCCAAAGAAGCCGTATGTTCCATTATGCTTGTACTAAACAACTTTAAATAATTTGACATAAGCATTAGGTTTGTGGAAGACCCTCCGTCAAGTCCGGTGTATATCCCTATACACACATACTGTATAAAGCACTAGAAGCATACTGTATGCTGTATGTGTAATAAAATGAAGGATATTAGCTATATTATCATCTACATGTTTTTATTGACCTTCACGTAGTACATTCCCGTACATTGGAAGCACGTACAAGCTGATGAGCTGTTAATTAATTGAACACTTTTATCATTAGGTTATTTCTAGTACAGTCTTTCTTGTTCATACTGTATAAACAAACAATTTTTCATTCAAACAGCTGCTGAAGCTTTGTTGTTGTTTCTCAATATGGCGGCTCCTATGATTAATGTTGCACACAGTGCCTTGCAAAAGTATTCATCCCCTCTCGAACCGTTCCACATTTTGTCATGTTACAACCACAAACCGTAATGTATTTTATTGGGATTTTATGTGATAGACCAACACAAAGTGGTACGTAACTGTGAAGTAAAAGATAAATGATAATGGTCTTCGTAATCTTTTACAAATAAAAATCGGAAAAGTTTGGCGTGCATTTGTATTCAGACCCCTTTACTCTGATACCCCTAACTTAAATCCAGTGGAACCAATTCCATTTAGAAGTCATCTACTTTTAAACCAATTTTCCTATGTTGTTGTAACGTATAAGCTCAAGGGGTGTTAATACTTTTGCCAGGCACTATATATTTACCTTGCAGTGTCTTTTCTACATTATTTATCATGACATCTGAGCAAATTTTTTATGTTCCTGACATATACTGTATGTCTGCATTCACATAATCACATATTTTTAGTCATCGGCTTTTAACTGCTTAAACCATAAAAAGCTCAACAATTACAACTGAATATTTAATTTATTTTTTTTAAGTTTTGAGTAGTGTTAATTTTCTGTCTATATCTCTCTATACAGTTACTGTATAAATGACTTTCAAGCTGCTAGCTAATGTAGCTAGCTAAACTGTTAGTGATTAGCCAAATACAACAGGGTCTAGAACTCACAACAGTGAGCATGTTGTGTGTGTGTGTGTGTGTGTGTGTGTGCCTACTTCCACCTGAATTGATTAACTGCTCAAATCAGTCAAATCAGTTATAACTGACTGGCTGATAACTACATTAGCTAAGCCTAGTCATGATAGCTCATAGTTTTGTTTGTTACTTAGCAGTTAGTAGTTTGGGGTTTGCCCAGTTCAAAGCTATGAAGTCACAGCTTTCTGTATTACAACATAGTTAAGTTAATACAGAGCAGACAAATTCTGCAGTATAGATCTGAAATATGGTTATCTGTTTACTTTTAAGTATTATATTATTATATTGCTAACATACTACTACTAGCTTTAAAACAACTAGCTTGCTAGCTGACTTGCTAATTCTGGTCATTATCAGTGTTGTACATCAGTACAGTGTTGTGGGTAATTTACCTACTTTAACTGTGTCTTTATTGGAACAGTGAAATTTTTCTTTTTACTACCGCTAAAATTAATCATTTTTAAGAAAAACGCAAACTATAGAGTTTTCATAACAGGTAACCTGTCCATTTCTTGTGCACATTGCAAAGACAAATCTTCGACTAGCTATTAGTCATTAGCTCTTTTCCTTTTTTTATATTTGCAGTTCATACTTGTTTTGTTCAATTAATATTGTATATTTAAATGGCATCCTTTTTTTTATTTCAAGAGCCTAATTTAACATTTTTCACTAATAATAAATTAATAGACAATAATGAATTAACTAATTAATTAATTAAATAAACTGTGAACTAGACTCATTTCAAATCTAATTACTCACTCTCACTCACTCACTCATCTTCTATACCGCTTTATCCTGTATTCAGGGTCGCAGGGACCTGGAGCCTTAAGCTTAGGACACGAGACAGGGTACACCCTGGACAGGGTGCCAATCCATCACAGGGCACACACACATAAACACTCACACACTCATTCACACACTACGGGCAATTTGGGAAACGCCAATTAGCCTAAACTGCATATCTTTGGTCTGTGGGAGGAAACCGGAGTACCCGGAGGAAACCCACCAAGCACGGGGAGAACATGCAAAATCCATGCACACAGAGACGGGAATCGAGCCTGGACCCTGGAGGTGCAAGGCGACAGTGCTAACCACTACACCTCCATCCCAAATCCAATTAATTGTCCATTTATATTTTATTCCTAAATTCTTTTACTTAACACAGCATTTGAAAGAAAAAACACAGCTTACTATTTTTCATCAAAATAAAATTATTTAAGGCTATAAAGAAGCTTATATAATGGCGTGGATGTTATTTTTTTAATACCACAGTATACAGCTCAGGCTCGGTCGACACAAAAGGCTCTGAAAGCGCAGCGCCTAAAGGAATCTGACATCACACAATACTCAACAGCATTCATGTCAAACACCGAGTCACCTTTGATCGATGACTGTTTGCTTCTACTTCAAACACTATCCAATCCTCTTTCATCAAAGCCTTAACCACCACCAGGGAGAGTGGTTCTGGCCCCCAAAAAACATGGACCAGTCTTCCACACTTATGATCGCACAAACACTTACAAATAAAGAAAAAGCAGGAGTGAAAAAAAAACACAGCCCCTTCTGTCTCTCTTTTCAAAATGGAAGAGGGTTGAAATTTTAAGAATCATGTGACAGACTGGCCTGAAAAGATACCGTGAGCTGAATTGGAGAGACAGAGAGAGAGAGAGAGAGAGAGAGAGAGAGAGATGGGGGGTTGAGAGTTAGTGGTGGATTTATTAAAAGCTTCTTGGTATGAGCTGTTCCACACTGAAAATAATGTTAACAAGTTCAATTTCCATTCAATCAGCCTCACAGTGCTCTTGGAAATGTTCCATCGGTAGAGGAGGAGGAGGAAGAGGGTGAGGAGGGTGGGAGTGAGGAAGGAGGGTGGGGGCGTTTGGGTGAAATCATCTATATGGTAATTATAAGGATGATTCTGTCAGTAACTTTGGCCAGCGTGAAAAGGTCAGCTCTATTAAAGATAGTTTATCAGCTCTTTGCACATATTCACTGCTCTGCTGCCATTTTAAACCAACACAATTTGCCTTTATTTTGCCAACCATTTCCCCCTCCCCCCTTTTTTCTGCCTACATGTGGATGTCTATCCTTAATTAAAATACAAAACAAACCCCTGATTTTTTTTCTTTTGTACTGTAACATTTTTGTTGTCATTATTGCAATATTTTTCTTGACTCGATTTATCAGCACTAACTGCGCTTGCTGTCTGATTTGTCTCAAGCAGCTATATTCCTTACACGTTTTGAAGTATTTATATACTAATAGGTTCTGTAGATATTTTCACTAAAGCATACTGTGCGGCCGAATCACTGACATTTCATGTTGCCTTTTCATTGGCTATCGGAGCATTGTTAATTAGTACACGCTATCCAATGCATACCCATTATCGATTTCGATGTATCCTCCAATCTACAGTATATATAAATCTCTTTTTGAAACCTAAAATAAAAATAAAACACCTTAACCGCTTGCCTCCCTGCATCTCTACACTGCAGGTTTTTAAAACTTGTTCGACATGATTTCATTTCGAGTTTCTTCTGAGAAAACCAAATTACAGAATCAATCATACAGAAGGTCAGTTTGAAACTTCATTAGGTGTTGCATGCGTGCATCGATATCTTTCATTTATGAGTGAGCCGATATGTCACAACAGTGCTCGTACAGAAATATTGTGTGTATTTGTGTCTCTAAGGGGTAAGGGTGGGGGGCTGGGAGGTGGGGGGTATGAAGGTGAAGGTGGGCAAAAAAAAAAGAAAGGAAAAAAATCCACTTTAAGAAATTGATGTACAACCAATGTCAGAACTACTCAGGTTGGAAAGGAGATAACACACACAAACAGAGAGAGAGAGAGAGAGAGAGAAGAGTACTGTACACACTTTCCCTCTGTGCCACTATTCATATTTTCCATTTTGTTCACCAGCTCGTTTGACAGCGCCTTGTCACTTTGTGAAGAATCATGAGTACATCTACTGGTAAGATACAAACAACCCATTACACCCTGAAAATTTTTAGGATCAAATAAGTTTGTCGTATTCTACCATAGCACTGTTGACTCTAGCGCTAGATATGACTGGTTAAACCTATAATTTTTATAATAACTTACACATTTGACGTAAACAGATACAAAAAAAAATAAACATACAGTATCAGTAATAGCTAATATGGTGAAGATTTTGTGACACTATTTACTGTATTTTGTGCTTTTGGAAGGAGTCTTCATTGTAAGTGTATCTCTGGACTTGCGTTTATAGCTACTATAACATATACATTTAGGCATTTGGCAGACGCTCTTATCCAGAGGGTTGAGGGCCTTACTCAAGGGCCCAACAGTGGTAACTTGGTGGTTGTGGGGTTTGAACCTGGGATCTTCCGAACCGTAGTCCAATTAAATTACAGAATTAAATGTTACTTAACAGTACCCCAGTCAAAAGTTTGGACACAACCTTTGATTTTAGAACAGTCCTGGAGATTTTAAAACTATGAAATAGACACATATGGAATTAGGTAATTAATTGGTGTTTAGCTTAGGGCATGATGGTCAGCTGTTCTGGAACATTTCTTACAAGAACAGTATTGTATCAAGTGCGTTTGCAAAACCCATCAAGCACCATGATGAAACTGTCTCTCATGAAGACCTTCCCAGGAAAGCAAGACCAAAACGTAGCTCTGCTGCAGAGAGGAGAAGTTCATTTAGAGCCACCAGCCTCAGAAATCACCAATTAACAAACTGTACCTCAGATTAGAGCCGTTATGAAACATTACAGAGCAGAAGTAGCAGATAAACATCTCAATATCAACAGTTTTAAGGAGATTATTGCATATTTTGGATGCCCTCAGCACTGAGGTAGCTCAGTGGTTAAGGCATTAGACTACCGTTCGGAAGATCCCAGGTTCAAACCCACAACCACCAAGTTGCCACTGTTGGGCCCTTGAGCAAGGCCCTTAACCCTCAACTGCTCAGTTGTATAAGGAGATAAAAATGTAAGTCGCTCTGGATAAGAGCATCTACCAAATGCCCAAATGTAAATGTGTAGAAAGAAATAAAATTCAATAATGAACATGGAATTAGAAGATGTGTCCAAACTTTATCTGACATTAGTGCGGTCACAGTAATTACTTGAAACAATTGTACATTTTTGTGTGCACACTAAATTAAAGTGTCTTCAAACATTTTTTTTTTAAAGCAACACTTAACACTTTTCTCCGGTCAGCTGTTACCAAATGATGCCGTGCATTGTGTATGTGAGAGCTATTCTCCTCTAAAAGCAATCAGTATTGAGGACTCAAGTCTTTATTTTGAGGAGTAAAAGTGCAAAGAAAAGATGTCAGTGAAATTGCTCTTGTAGAGCGCCAGGCCTTTCTTTTTTTCTTTTTTAAAGGAGGGGAGACTCTGAAAATCAAATTGCCCTCATGCTGAGAGACGAGAGCGAGATTGAAACGAGAGCGAAGGGAGATGTGGGGAGCTTGTTAGGGGAAGTCGATTAAATAAATAATGACTTCATGTTCAGGGCCCCTGCCAGCCGCCTGAAGACCGAGAAGCGCATTTTGCCGGGTTGGGCTGGGAGTGAGGAATTAGCTGAGTTTGCATGAGTTGTAATAAGGATTTATTAATAAGGGATAAATAAGCAAACACAAGGCAAATAGAGCTAGACCTGGAGAGTGGACTGAATAGAGTTTTCATGTTTTATCAAATTTATTCATGTTACAACAACATTAAACGTTTGATTCTGATTAATCATAAAGTGATGTTTTTGGTAAAGGTTTCCGTACAGGGTTTATTTTTAGTTCATATATATGGAAGGAGTCTCCAGTGTCAGCATTTTTCATTAACGAGACAAGACACGGATGTTCCGCTTCCGATGTACCCATAAATTCACAAAAACAGTTATGTTATTGTTGCAGATTCCTATCCTATACTGTAAGAGAACCACCACTCTGGTATGTGAACTTTAAGGAAATAAGCTATCCCACTCTCAAAGTTGATTATTCTCCTATCACAGCATGCCCCATCATGTTTTATTCTGAACTAAAAGTACATTAAGCTCCATCAGGAGCTGTAATGTGTCATATTGTCAAGACGATTGATGGTGCACTGATGTAATTTTGGTTACTTTGGCAGGCTGTCATTGAAAAGCCTATTAGATTAAAAGAATAATGTGCAGCATAGGTAGTGGAAACCATAAGGAACACATCTAGAGTGTGTATCACCTTTCTAATCCAATATAACCCTGTGTACAACTCAGGCATGTTTCAAATCAATGTGAGTTCACAGGCTTTTGTCTGAGCAACCTAGGAGGAAGAACGAGGATCAAATTGCATTAGTTGTGAACGTTTCAGGAGAAAAATAGCTGACATGACAAGAGAGAGAGAGAGAGAGAGAGAGAGAGAGAAAGAGAGAGAGAGAATTTAAGTTGAGAATTCAAGTACAATAAAATGCAGAAATGCAGCCCAGTGATGTGTCTACAGTATATAAAGGAATAAATGTTTAAGAATTAGATTAAATCCCTTCCTAGCGCTGTGAGAATAAGCCTGTAATTGCGTCAAGAATCTGTTTTTGCACCAGATGCAGACTCGCCTAACTGACCATGAAATGACTTTTTTTTTGTCCAAAAAAAGCTTTTTACATGCCTAAAGCAAGGAATGGCAAAGAAATAAAAAATAGTTGCAAATAAATAGATTTAAAATTACAAGATAAAATAAAAATCAAATAAAAACTCAAATCATCTCCGATTGTGCTGCATTTTTTTTTCAACGAAAAAAAAAAACTAAGAAAGAAGGAAATGTGCCAGGATTCTCAGGGCTTCTGACCTTTTGTGCTTCCTTATATATTCATATTACGGTGACAGAGATTTCATTTCTGTAACAGCAGCATTTAATATAAATAGTCTCACTGTGACATTTCCCTTTCATACTCCTCAACGCATTATATTGCGCTGGCATTTACAAACCAATCCTCTTTTTTCCCCTTTTTTTTTTGCATTAGCCATCATCACAGCTCAATCATAAAACATTATGGTTATGGAATGACAGAACGTCTGCACCTCATGTCTGTCCAATGTCACTTTTCATAACAGTGAAAGGTGAAAGCAATATATTCCTATACAGTTTTGGCCTTTATGAATCGGGAACCGTTAGAACTTCAATATTATCGAGACGATCTTGGTTAAAGATTCTACAGATGCTTAAAAGTTTGCATATTGGCTTTGATGAGTTATATTATAAAAAATTATCATTTGTTGTATAGTTATGATTAAGCTAAGTTGTGGTTTATGGACATATTTGCATAATCATAAACGGTGCATTATGCATATACTGAATATGCTTATTATACTGTATCAGTATGATCAAACTTCCTCAAAATTGCATTAAATAATATTCCAATGAACTCTATATTTATAAACCTTTTTAATTTAATGCATTATATATTTCTAAAGCTTGGAGTAAGCTAATATTAAGTAAGCTCATACTGTAAGCTCATACTGTAAGCACAATATAATGCATTATGATATACAGTATATTACATGTTTCAAGGGTCATAATATTAAATAAAATCTAATATGATTTAATAAATAATTAATTTATTGTAATCTGGCCTCATGACAACATACAGTATGTATGCCATGCAAATAAATAGAATTTAATTTATAATGGATATGAAAACAAATAAATAAAATGTCTGATCAAATACCTTTTACATTTTATTTTGTTTCTGGGAGTACTGCTGCTGTTGGCCAGTGTTATAACATATTAATAGTATCTCTTCTGTTTAAAATGAAATAGATGCTCTGCAATTTAAAGAAAACCACTGTGGATCAACCAGAATTCTACTTAAAGCTATAATTCAATACACCTCTGATCCGACACTCACCACAGGGAGGCCATTATTGATGCCCACTCCATCCTGCTCCATTATGTTCCTGGAGATGGTTATGGAGGGCAGATCCAGGCTCTGAGGTGGGAACTGTGGAGTGAAATGAGCTCGCTGAGCGTTGGGATGTTCTGGGAGGCCGGGGAAGGATGTGCTCCCATCGTGGAGACCCAGACCGGACTCGGTCTCTGGAGGAGGAGTGATGGGAGGGATCTCAAACTCTTCATCTCCGAGACTCGGAGTGTGAAACGTCTGGATGAAAAAAGAAACAGAAGAAATAATAAATAATAGTTCAAATTTTGTACCACTTGTATATACGCAGAATCAAAGAACATTGATTTTTTTTTTCATGTATCAGAACTGATGTAACACACAGAAAACGGTTGTTCTGGGTCAATTCTGACAGGCTACTGACTTTAGATGACCCTGAGGGAATAAGTCGAATGGTGTGAGGTCTGATTCGATTCAACTTTTTTATTGTTAGTTTCAAATCTGTTTTGGATTTAAAACGAAATGAAAAAATAGAAAATTTCAAATAAAGGAAAATGTCTATGGATACAGTCTTTTATGATATATAGTTTAACCATACCCCTTGTACCTTCTCTTCAACTCTAACTACATTAGCAGTACACTCTCTCTATATGCAGTATATATATTAATTTTGGGTCTATTTAAATTACAGAGATTATTTGAGGCCGATGAGTTCATAAACCTCATTACAGCTAGCATGCCAACCAACTACTGTGACATCTGACCCACAAAACCAAAACCACGTCTTCTGGATTGTTGGACATGGAGACTACACTAAACCGAGCAATTTAAATCATACAAAACCCATTAATATTCCGCTAAAAAAGTCCATTAGAGGACAGTATAATAAAGAAAGGAAACATTATACCATGGAAATCATTCTGCCATCAATAATCAAGAGAGCATTAATAATCAAGATTAGTTCATTTAATGCTGCAGTGATCAGAAGGAAAAAAAAAAAACATAGCCTTTTACATTTTTCTCACAGATGCTTTTGGTTGGTTTAGAAATGTTCAGCTTTTTCCTAACACTCTCAGCCGTAAATCTGCTCATCAAGCTGCCAAATCCCGCAGCCTCAGAATTAAACTCCACCGTCACGCTTAATTTACTTAGTTAGACTTCTTGGAGATGGAATTCTTCAAGTTCTTACAGTTCTTTCCATCCCAGCAGCCTTCCAGTAGACTTTTTTGTTTCTTTTGCCCATCTGCCTGTCACTCCTGCTGTCTCCTTCTCTCTCTCTCTCTCTCTCCCTCTCTCACGACTTCTCTTTTCTACTTTCCAGCACACAGACTTTTTATCTCTGCACCTCCAGCACCAGCATTACAGATTGTCTTTCTCCCAGTCTCTGGACTTCTTATATGAGATTGAATTTTGTCTTGCGCTTATCTTAAAACTATATATATATTTTTTTTCCAACAAATTATGAGATTAGATTATTAGTTAAGCATTTTCCAACCTGGAAGATGATTGTTTGGCAGTCTGAGAAATCCTGTCCGATGTCACTGTGGCTGAATTCTGGATTGTGCTAATATCAGCTTTAAGAACCCTGGGATAACGGTGTGAAAATGTATTTCACTTAAATTATATCTTAACCTCGCCTTGTCTAGTTTCTAAGATAAAAAATCTTTTTCGGAGTCCCGATTTGAATAAGGAAATTTGTAAAAGCAAATAAGAATGGGTGTATTTCAAATTAGACTTGAAGACAAGAT